>NW_026732097.1:310000-327500 GCF_028476545.2 Physella acuta
TGGGAACTTGGATGTTGGGAACATGGGTGTTGGGAACATGGGTGTTGTGAACTTGAATGATGGGAACATGGGATGTTGTGTTAAGAAGTTCAGATATTGAATAGGATACGGAGAATAGATAATTAAATTCTTCTACATACGTAGCTTTTACTATTTCAGATATAGGAAACGATGATGACTAGTAAAAGAATTGGTGTTAAGCAATACAAAAGGGACACATATGATTAAACCTTTATTTGCATAGAATACTTTAATCCTTTGTTAGCTTAAACGTAGAAAAAAAAACAGAAAACGCAATACAACATAGAAGAAATGGCTTCTTAAAGTTCAGCTCATTTCTCACAGTTTTATTCCTCTGTTCTCTCTACCGTTTTCTTGAAACTCACGTGAAGTCTCAACCACATTTTAATCACATCTCACGCTTGTCATCCTCCGCAACCAAATTTCAAATTATCCGACGGAATACATTTAAGGAACATTCTCTTTCTGCCTGTCACGTGGCTCTAAATTTGGCACACAAAATATTATAATTGGCACGCCATGCGCAACGTGGCAACCGCCGCTGGCTAAGCAGGGGTTTTACTGGGAGCAATAAGCACGTCACGTGATGAGGATGTTTGAACATTGCCAGATCCTTCGGGAATATTTAAGCCAAAACAAGTGTGGCCAGATCCTTGTGGGATCTTTAAGGAAAAAAAAAAGTGTTAACGAGTTTCGATTCTTTCCCTTAATCAAATAAGAAATATGGGTAAAAAATACCAATATCTACGTTTTTAAATATTCTTGTAAACAGAAATCGAAAAAAATTAAAACCTGAGAAAAATACAAATAATTTTTAAAATATATAATTAAACTATGAACGCAATTATGCTTAGATATCTGTATAAATTTTGTTTAAAAGAAACAATCCACATTATACATTGACCATTTAGGACCTGCTGAATAGAGCAGATACAGTAGAGTTCATCTGTTTCTGTGGCCTCAGCATATGAAGTAATGGTGTCGTGTTTTGTGCTCGGATGCCTTTCACTCCCTAACATGAGACAGGTATCCATTAGAGCTGGGAAGACTCAGTCAAGTCTTAGGGACCCTAATTTATATGGGTTGATTTTGGAGTTGTCTCGTCTAAATGAGTGGCCGTCCCCAGCTGTCAAGCCTCATCTGCCTGGGGTTTGAACTCGGGACTTTTCGATTCAGCACTTTATGATTGATTTGAATGTGAAGGAAATAAAAGCCGGCGATTCCCACGCTCAAAGATGAAATACAATTACCACCCCATCGCATGATACAAGTCAAAATTTCCTTCCTCTTCAAGCAGGAGATCTCTCTATAGTCGGGGGCAAAGGATCCGATTTATCCCTTTTGCCCGGGAGGGGCGTTTGAGAATTGAACAGTTTTTGACATACCCTCCCCCCACCCTTCATAAAAACCATCAGCACTTTTTATGATGGGGTTTTATCCCCCTGGTTATTCCCAGACATGCTCACCCCCCCTACCCTACCCCTAAGTACCACCCAAGGGTACCATGTCGGTTACCGTTTTTAAAGACAATTTTCAAATCGAAGCTCCTGCATCGATCAGAAGTTATTTTTGGCCTGGGTGTGTATTGAAAGTTATAAAGGGCCGCATCTTTTTATAAAAATACATGCTAGAAGACGAAGCCATTAACGCAATGTGTTTCTTTCAGACTTTTTTCTCCGGTGGAGGGGGGGGGGGGAAGAGTACTTTCGGATTTGGGGGGGGGGGGGTCGGGGACACTGGTAAAAGTGTATACTTTCTATATAATGCTATATAATTCTATTATACCCGAAAGAAGCCCTGCACAATATTTCACAACGATATAATTTATGCCAGGCTTCCTTTTCAAAATGTTTTTGTCGACATGTTACAGGCATTCTATAGAATGACAAGCTGTTTAGTAGGTTAAGTATATGATGTCAATATTGAAGAGATAGGATTAATAATAAAATTTGAAAACATAACAGAACAAATACAAAATGAACCCTGTATATATATATATATATATATATATATATATATATATATATATATATATATATATATATATATATATATATATATATATATAGTTGTAATTGTTTTTAAACGACCCAATACCTAAAAAGGAAAACCAAACGATATAAGTTATAACTGAACGTAAAAGTAACCCTTACCTAAACATTGGTTAATGTATGAATTTGATTTAGGGCTACGATTAAGATTAGAATTAGGGTTATGAAATGGGTAAGGTCGTGGAATTAGGTTTAAGATTAGGACTAGAGTTATGATATTGATTACGTTAGGGCTTAGGGTAAGGCTTAGATCGACATTTCTGTGTGTAAAAGAATTATTGTCTTTTATTCTGGGATCGAAATTCGACCATTTCGAATATTTTCACTTGTTTTCTTTTAGATTGAATTCTTGATTTTTTTTTCGTGCCATCTAAGAGGTATTCGTCCTTCTAATTTTTAAGTACCTCTTGTCTCTATAGAGCGCTGAATTAACACTGCAGCTCTAACATTTCGAAGTTTTCTCTCAGTAAACAGGTTTTTACCTAACACTTAAAGTAGTCGAAAGTGCTTTTCTTGTCTGCGAGAAGCTACCTTTCACATTGACCGACCCAGTTAGGTAGACCCACCCGTTTATCTTGTAAGTAAATATTTTCTTTATGCATACACAACGGTAAACGGTGCTTGAAAAAAAAACAGCGCGCAAAAAACCTCAAAAATCTGACAGAAAAAACAAATCACTCACATGACGTCACAAGTTGGGGGGTGGGGGGAGGTTGGAGTGAGCACCAGTACACGTGGCTGCCCTCTGGTGGAAGCGTGTGCCTTGATGACGGGCACGGAGCGTCGTCTGGTGGTCGAGCGGACACGCGGAAACGGCGCTCACGTCGGTGAGGGGACGCCGGGGGAAGTTCTTGCTTTAATTACTCATTGGTCGCAGATGGAGACACACAAAATGTGCATGGTACTGCGCTACTGTATCACTGCGTTTACTGGCGTTTCGATTTGCGATATAGGCTATCTTTCGTAGGAGTAAACTAAAACCAAAATTTAAAAAAAAATATAATAAGTCTAAAATTAGAAAATAGGCGGAAGTTTTGAGAAATGATTTTCTTATTAAATTTTACACTTTTTTTTCGCTTATACTAAAAAATATAACGCTAACAAAATTACTAAAATATAGCTATGGAAGTTCAGACTTCTTTTTTTAAAATGTTTAAATATACGGACTACCTTACATAATTATAAAAAAATATCTATATAAACATAAAAATATCTCAGGACATTTTAGTTTTTAAATATATTTGTAAACAGTTTCTCTTTATTGTTATGTTTCGGTATTTAGATTTAAAGAATTATATTTCGTTGATCTGTGGGTAGTTAGAGAATACAAAAAATACAATTGTATATTGTTAGAGAAACATAATTGTAGCCCAGTAAAGTTAAAGAGTTCGCAGATTAACATAACTGTAGAACCGTTAAGTTAGCAGGTAAAGTTCTCGGGAGCGTTGACGTCACTTTTCCTCTGTCCAGCAGTGCGTCAAAATCAAACTTTACAGCGGCAACTTTTTAATGAATTGTAAGAAACGGAGCACGAGGCACCTGGCCCTCCAGCGCGTGATTCTACAGGCCAATCTATCCAATCAGGAGAGGGAGTAACACACACCTTTGCCGGCCAACACAGTGAGTTGTTTTGTTTTTACTTTCTCGTATATACGAAGTAGGCTATAGAGAAAGTCTTGTAATCGTGCAAAAAAAAAAAAAAAATCGAGATTTTTACAAATCTCGACGTTTTACACCTCACTGATACGGAAAAACATAATTTTGCAATCTTGTCCGTATGTCTGTGTGTCTGTCTGTGTGTCTGTCTGTCTATCCGTGTGTAAACACGATAACTTGAGTACCGTTACAGCTAGGTTGATGAAATTTCATATATAAGTATTTTATCAAAATCGTAGATCCGTATCAACTTTTGAGCGATTTCCGATAACCGGAAGTGGTACTTTTCCTACTTTGAATTTTTCAAAAGCCTATAACTTGAGTACTATTTCAGATAGATAAATGAAATTTCACATGTAAGTAAAAGATCTAATTCTCTACCTTCTGTTAAATTTTGAGAAATTTCCGTTGACCGGAAGTAGTAATTTACGCTACTTCCGATTTCTCAAAAAACTAATGTAAATTTTAAAAGTACTAATAATATTGCGCACTATTATGCGCTTTTTTATTTGGCGTTAACTTGGTGTGCAATTAATTTGTCTAAGAGATTTTATTCTATTTTTAAAACTTTAAGTATTTAAAATGGATTAAAAATCATGTCTATAGCCCGAGTTCCCATCCCCTGTTATTTTATATAAGAATATTCGAGAAAGTTTAGGTGAGATCACTCCCGGTTTATTTAAACTTGTTTTTTCCATTGTAATGGTGAGATGTTTATTTAAAAGTGTTTTGTCTCTCTCAGGGGCAGACAGAGCCTGAATGCGCCCAGGCTTATGTTACTTAGGGGGTGGGGGGGGGGGGGGTAGTTCATACGTGACGTCACACACCTAGTGATTTGGGGGGGGGGGTGGTTTTTTTTTTGGACGATGTGTCATGAGTGGGAGTGGGTTTACACTTTTGCATTTAAAAAACAAAGAAATGTACGAAACTAAATATTTTAGCCGTTTTAATTTTTATTTTTTTAAATAAAATTGTTTTTGGTAATTGTAATAGAAATTATAAAAAAGAAATCGATGCTTAATAAAATTAAACTGCAATTTTGAGGAATAGTGGGAGGGGGGTTGTTGGCTGAGGTGTGACCTCCTTTTGGGATGCGGAGGGGGAGTCTGGCTTATTTTGACGATGTTTGACGATGTGGAAGGGGGGGGGGGTATAAATCATTTTAAAAATGCGTGACGTCATTTATGGATGACCCCCCCCCCCTTATATTACGAGAACTGTTTATATTCTGTTCTGTTACAGCACAAATAAAACCTTTTGGCGCATTCAAAATTTGCGAGACCTCTGTCCCACCCCTTTTAATCATACACTCAGAGGCGTCACTTGGTCAAATGTCACCCCCCCCCAACTATACAATTTCGGTTTGGTGTCACCCCTCAGCCCTTCTATTTTATTATTTTTACTGAATACAACATTATTTTGACGGTAAATTTTAAGATTTTTCGATTTGGTGTTACCCCTAAAATTGGCCTCACTCGATTCGTGCAGCACCCCTTCCACCGCCTTGTGATGCCACTGCATGTATTATCTCCATTTAACAATGTAGGCCTGTAATTTTATGACTCCAATTCCAATGAGCAAAACTAGTAGAGTTAATTATTAACACTATTTTAATTTTTAATTTTATTTTATTCTTAGTTTTGATTTAATTAAAAATATAAATTTAAAAAAAATATCATTCAAATTAAAGTATTTTTTTATTACATAAAAGCAAATTAGAAATAAACTTTTAAAATATTATAATTACAATTTAACAGTTTTATTCAAACCTAAACTTACAGCAACTTTACCTTTGGAATACTCTAAATCGATTTAAAAGACCAATGATATTATATTTGATACTGTTAAATCCATTTTGATCCGCCGACGATTATGTTGTCATTGGATGAGTTTAAATGAGAGTTTCTTCCAGGCATCTCTGGATGGGGCGGGGGAGGGTTAGGGTTAAGGGGGAAAGGGCGGAGCCTTCCCTCCCCCCCGAACGAAATGGAATTTATATAGAAAACATATAACTTTACCAGCGTCCGCCCACCCCCATGGAAAATGTTGTTGTCCCCACCCCCCCCCCCCCGAAAATATCAAGTGCCCTCTCTCCCCGCGGAGAAAAAAGTCTATAATAATAATCATTAAAAAAGTTTTAAAAAACCCACGTTTTCTGATTGAACTAAAAAGTAGAAAATAAATGCTATAGGC
The DNA here is from genome assembly GCF_028476545.2 of Physella acuta. Lineage (NCBI taxonomy): Eukaryota > Metazoa > Mollusca > Gastropoda > Physidae > Physella > Physella acuta. Next base: position 315,922 of record NW_026732097.1, read on the forward strand.
CCTACATCACAATAATGCAAGCGATCACTCTACTATAAGCGATGAAAAACGTGGGGCGCCGAAGTAAAAGTTATATTACTATTGATTAGATAATACTATTGACTTTTATTAGGGAGCTTGTAGAGAGTCAACAGTATTAGAAACTGTAAGAAAATCACGGCGCCCCACGTTTTTGCTCGCTTATAGTAGAGTGATCGCTTGCATTATTGTGATGTAGGGCCTATAGCATTTATTTTCTACTTTTTAGTTCAATCAGAAAACGTGGGTTTTTTAAAACTTTTTTAATGATTATTATTTTCTACTTTTTAGTCTTTGTCTGTTTGTTTGCATTAAAATCTTGCTATCGATTTTATCTTTTCACTTTTTTTGGGTAAACGAAGACAACTCGTAAAAAGACAACTCGTAAAAAGACAACTCGTAAAAAGACAACTCGTAAAAAACACGTTGTTTGAATACGTTACTGACTAGAACACATAGATTTGAACCCGTGTCGAGTGGGATAGCAATCGTGTGCCCAACCACTCGACCAAACTGGCCTACCTCCTGTAAGTTTAAACTCGGTTCAAGCTAAATTCTCTGCCCCTAAGCCTGTGGCGACATGTGATCGTTCGCTTCACTGCGCGCGAGGTACGCGTCGCTGGTTTTTTTTCTAATGGCTAGCAGAGGAGAATTATATATATAGATTATATAGCGGTCTAAAATGCTCAAAAAAATGTTTCCATTGATCAATTTAGTAATAATAACAATTGAATATTCAATGGTCATCCAAAAGAAAGCTTCCCTGAAAATTTCAGCGCGCTAGCTAACTGGGAAGTGCCAGAAATTTCGATCGCAAGATTTGATTGGAAAGACAAACATACAGAGAAAGCAAGTTAAAGAAAACGTGGGAAAAACACTGGTTCAGATGTTTTAACGTAATTCTCAGCGTGGTATATTTAGTCAGAACAATAACAAGCGTGTGAAGCATTCTTAGTTCTAGTTTGTTGCCAGTTGTACACAAGTTAGGCTGAGGTAAACAAATCGATACAATTTGTCTGGAGCTTTTGAAAAACATTGTGTATTAATAATAGGGTTAGTTTGTTTTATCCTGAATAATGTCTAAACGTTTAGACCGGCTATTAGGAATGTTAACATAATGTCTTATATTAATTTTAGCATTTCGAACGACTATGTGATTATTATATTGCACATTTATTATTATATTAAGTGTCCTTCGGTGCTTTTAAATTTCTAGGGTCCATGACCGTAGGCTTGTCTGCGCCCCCAAAATCTGATACTGGTGCAAGGCTGTTAGTTCATAAATAAAAATACGTGTTTCATAAATCAGAGAAGTCCATTTTCTCTACCTTATTGTTTTATAGGTAGTGTCATGGGTTTTTTTAGATGGTGGATTTTGTCATCTCTTACTAGATAGCAGGTAGGCATATATAAATAAATAAATAAATAAATAAATAAATATATATATATATATATATATATATATATATATATATATATAAAAATATATATATATATATATATATATATATATATATATATATATATATATATATATATATATATATATACAGTGACCAACTCGAAAAGATAGTTTTGTATATACAAGTAAAATATACAAGTAAAGCGAGTTAGAATCCGGTTTCAAGTTAATAGGCCGTCCCTGAGTCCACCCAACTCTGATGGGTACCTAGTAAAGGCGGCCCGGCATAGTGCTGACCACACTATCTCTTCATATGCCGAGGTCACAGAAACAAGTGAACTCTACTTCACTTGCACCATAGACCGTCAGGTTTAAAAGGGAAACTTTACTTTTACTTACTTTTATACAAGTAAAATGGTACTTTTTGCTGGTCAAGATTTTACTCGTAGGCAACAACCAGCAACATTTTTCTGGCAGCAAATTTAAGTGTCGGTAGAAAAAAAACAACAACAAAGAAAGATAGAATTAGCTTAAAAACAACAAACACGCTAAATAAATGATTAGGAACATTCGATCTTTTATACACGCTTTGATGCAACTCTTTAAAATGCATTTTTATTAGGCCTACTCGCTCCGTCGATTAATGTTCGTTAATGTTGCGGTATTTAGTTTCAGTGATTCTCTCCTCTACCCCCCCCCCTCCCATGATGCTTTACGCTTCGTCCGCACATCTTCGACGCACGTCAGCGATAATACAATTTTTATACTAATGGCGCTTTGTTGCTATGGTAAAGATAACAGTTCTGGGTTTCTTCTATGTTCCATGCGATTTTTATGTTTTACTACTTGATTACAAGTTGACTAATATGCAAAAAAAAGTTGTGTTAATTTTTTTATCTAGATTAATTTTTGTTAATTTGTTAAAAGCTATGATTATGCACTACCCAGTCAAACTGATTCCGGGACGTCCTACTGACTCAAGGACGTCCTACTGACTAAGAGACGTCCCACTGACTCATTGACGTCCTACTGACTAAGAGACGTCCCACTGACTCATTGACGTAATACTGACTAAGAGACGTCCCACTGACTCAGGGACGTACTACTGACTAAGAGACGTCCTACTGACTAAGAGACGTCCTACTGACTAAGAGACGTCCCACTGACTAAGAGACGTCCTACTGACTAAGAGACGTCCCAATGACTCAGGGAGACCTAACTGAACCAGGGACGTTCTACTGACTCAGCGACTCAAGCCGTGGTACCTTGCGGCTAGCAGTCATCTCTTTATTTGTTTTCTTGCTTACCGACTTTTCAGAAAAAGTTTTCGCACAGTTCTCTGATATTACCTCACATAAATAAACTTCTGCTAGCTTAACTCTCTATTCCCTATTCGACCATCACTTTTCTTGTACAGATGCTATTCCATTTTCTATTTGCGAATCATTCTATGCGGAATTTCCTCATCTTCATATTTTCTATGAAGACAAATTTCGCTGGTATTTCTCCCTAAAAGATTAACGTTGTGTTAATTTTTTCTGTTACTTCGTTTCATGTGGGGACGGATTAGTCACAAGAGTTTATCGCCGTTGAGACAGGTACGCTTTAGCGCTGGGTTGACTCAGGAACTTCCGTCAGATTTAACTCCGAATAATCGAACTCGAGTCATCCGGTTAGTTATCGTGGTCTCTTCCACGCGACCACAAGGTCAAATGTAAGTTTATGTATACCACCAAAAAGTGATAAAAACTGAGTGTAGGTCTATTTGTTTTTACTAGAATATAAAATGTGAATCCGTTCAAGACATAGTGTTGGTTCTATCTCATTTGGCTGAACAAACGCAATAGCTAGAACACAAAGAAAACAAACTTAAAACAAAACAAAAAACAACATAATTGGTATTAAACGTCTTCAGAAATGGTTTGTAATAAATCACCGGACCCCAGTGGGACACCATAGCCAGAAGCTGAGAGTTACCGGCCCTTTTTGTCAGGTGAATATCATTTTGTCATATTGATTGAATACCTGTGTCGCCTAGCGCTCATTAACTCGTAACTTATGGCGAATACGTCGCGCATATAGCGAAAAAAAGTATCATAATTTTTACATCATTATAGTGGTAGTACGCACTAGATAATTATTTTTTTAAATGTTTGTTTAAAGTTGGTTTTACACAGTGTTTCTTCCAGACTTTTTTCCTCCGGGGGGGGGGGGGGGGGGCGGTAGACTTTCTTCGGGGGCGGGGGGGGGGGGGGAGGGGGGCGGACACTGTTAAAAGTATATATTTTCTATATAAATGATATAAATTTCATTTCGTTCGGGGGGGGGGGGGGGGCGGTAGAATTTTTTCGGCCCCCCCCCCCCCCCCGAAGAGATGCCTGGAAGAAACTCTTGTTTTACAATACAATCGCGCATGTCCTAGAAGAAACACACGTTTTCAAATCTTTCTGTGTTTAGACGAGTTAGACTGATAGTTAACCTTAAGGTCCGAACACAGTGTGGTGGTTGTATTTTGTATGCGTATCGTGCATGACTGTATACTGTATACATACACATTCAATATGTTGTTTTCCGAAACGGACGTTTTTTTAATAAGCTAGTTACAATATTACCATAATAAGCTTAACATGTCACTATCTAATTGTCATAGTTAGATTACAAATCACTACTTAACAGAGGCGTAGCGACCCTTCCCGGCGCCCGGGGACATACTTTCAATTTGGCGCCCCCCTCGGGAGCAAATTTTCGATTTGCACCAACCCCTCGAACTTTTCATTTGCACCCCCCTCAAACTTTCGATTTGCACCTATCCCCCCTCGAACTTTTCATTTGCACCCCCCCCCATCAAACTTTCGATTTGCACCCCCCCCCCCTCGAACTTTTCATTTGCACCCCCCCTCAAACTTTCAATTTGGCGCCCCCCCCCCCCTAAGGTCAGCGCCCGGGGACATATGTCCCCCTCTCTCCCCCCCCCCCCCTCGCTACGCCTCTGCTACTTAATCAATTGGAAAATTAGAAATAAAAAAAAAATCTCGATGTGTCTCCTTAGTTTTAACAAGAGCGTTCAGGTGGAAGTATTAATCTGACAACTTGAATTCCACAGAATGATATGCGAAAAAAAGTGCAAACATATTATTCTGGAAAATAATGTAACAACTGGTAAACAATTTGACGATTTTTTAAAAATTACATTTCATATGTACCGATTACTGTGAAAATAATATTTTTGACGATATCTGGAGAAGCTAAGACACGTTATAGTAATGTAAACATAACACAGTTTTAATAAATTTTAAAATTCTTAATACTTTAATTAACGTTTTTCTAAATTCTTTACAAAGAAATAAAAATAATTTAAGTGAGAATTAACTTTATTTTTATATTGTTATATAAACGTACAATTATATATTGTACTGTTATTGTAAAATAATAATTACTACAGTAAACGTTTGACATATAACGTTGGATAATGTTTTTTTGGCAAATTCTTTTGTTTCTTCCCCTTAGTCTGGAGGATACTCCCCCTTTAAAATAAAAGACAACAAAATGAAATTAAATGCAAGTGAACTCTTACATACCGTACTTCGGTACCTTTGTATCAATTAGCAGTAATCATAATTAATCTTATATACGCTAAATCTCCTTTTAAAATTCAATCCAAAAAAATAATTATTTACAACATTTCTGTTTATTCAAAAAAAGTTTCAAACGGTTAATCATATATGTTTCTTAATTAACTTGAAAAAAAATTCTAAATAATTTTCAGTTTATTCTAACAAAAACAAAACAAAACAAAAACAAACAACAAACAATTGATTCATACATGTTAATTGTATCTGTTTCTTTCCCTTCTATATACATAGTTTTCCAAATACATTTTGATTGTGTGAGTCTCACTCTATCCTGACCATTATTGTCGCTGTTTGCCTGCGTCTTTCAGTGACCGGATCATCAATGAGTCATGCTCTCAATAAGTCATGCCCCTGTTTAGCTGCGACATTCAGTGACTCCAGGTAACCCGCGTCTTGCCCTCATTGAGTCATGCCCCTGTTTACCTGCATCTTTCAGTGACTCCAGGTAACCTGAGTCATGCCCCTGTTTAGCTGCGACATTCAGTGACTCCAGGTAACCCGCGTCTTGTCCTCATTGAGTCATGCCCCTGTTTACCTGCATCTTTCAGTGACTCCCCAGGTAACCTGAGTCATGCCCCTGTTTAGCTGCGACATTCAGTGACTCCAGGTAACCCGCATCTTGCCCTCATTGAGTCATGCCCCTGTTTACCTGCATCTTTCAGTGACTCCAGGTAACCTGAGTCATGCCCCTGTTTAGCTGCGACATTCAGTGACTCCAGGTAACCCGCGTCTTGTCCTCATTGAGTCATGCCCCTGTTTACCTGCGTCTTTCAGTGACTCCAGGTAACCTTAGCCATGCCCTCATTGAGCCATGCCCCTGTTTACTTGCGACATTCAGTGACTCCAGGTAACCTTAGTCATGCCCTCATTGAGCCATGCCCCTGTTTACTTGCGTCTTTTACTGACTCCAGGTAACCTGAGTCATGCCCTCATTGAGCCATGCCCCTGTTTACTTGCGTCTTTCACTGACTCCAGGTACCCTGAGTCATGCCTTCATTGAGTCATGCCCCTGTTTACCTGCGTCTTCCAGTGACTCCAGGTAACCTAACACCAAACACCTGTTGCTCCTACCTCCACTACGTCACTCTCGCGTTCCACCGGCGTGGATGCTTACATGTTCTCATTTAGTTTTTTTTATTTGTACAGCTGTTCCCCGCTGTTCCCCTCTGTTCCCCCTCTGTTCCCCGGGCCGGCCACGTCCATCCATCATGCAGGACAGCGGGCCGGTCACGTGTTTGTCTAGCACCACGTGCCCATCCATCAGCGGCGGCTCTTGTGTTTAATGTTGCCACTTTCTGGACCCGTGGCTAAATTTAGCCGGCACTGTAGCCCAGGTAGACGGCCGTTGGGGGTGGGGGTGAGTGGGAAGGGGGGGGGGGAGTGGGGGGGGGGGGGTTGAGAATGGAGTATGTGTGAGTGTGTGTGTGTGTGGGGGGGGGGTGGCTTAAGGTAACATGTCATGCTAATTAATATCCGTTTAATGAAGTTGATCACTCACACTGCTTGTCGATATCGTTTTGAATGGTTTTTTTTTTAAATCCTGCATAAATCATCCAATTGATGTTGATACCGTTTTAGTGGGTTATCAACTTTTAGAATGTTGTTTTCTGAATCTAGATTATTCACTCCGATTTCGATAGTTTTAAGAATAAATGGAAATAAACATTTAATCGGTCAAGTGATATCTCGTATCAATAAAAAAGAATTATATTTTATAATTTTTTCAATCGATTTAACCTTCCTTCATATGTATCCAAAAATTAATCGTTTGAAAATATTAAAAATAAAACCCACTAAAACTCAGCAAAAATACAGTTAAGCTTAATGATTTTTTTGTCCTTTGTTGCCGATAGTGTCAATATAAACCAAAGATAACTAATTTTGACGTCACACTGTCATTAATGACTTGGTGTCAACATATCGAAGAGATCTGTAACTTTAAATCGATCGGGAATAGATGCAACAGGAGTGATAGTGTACGTGTCAGTACACATGAAAATCACTCACGTCCCACGTGCTCACGATCCAAGGGAAAAAAAACAACAACAGAGAGATGACGTCATCATGGCCGCAGGAAGTTTGGCGTCCATCAGTTTCCACTGGTTCACGTCTGTCATGGCGTCCAACGTTACTGGACCAAAACTGTTTCCGTTTATAGAACAATACATTAGATGGCTAAATATAACTACTCTGTGCAACACTACTTAAGCTTGATTAACATAACCGTTTCTATTTAACCTCGTGTTTACTTTGTTCAACTATATTTTTGTTGGTGAAGTAAAGTTCCCTTTCAAACCTGACGGTCTATGGGGCAAGTGAAGTAGTGTTCATCTGTTTCTGTAACCTCGGCATATAAAGAGATAGTGTGGTCAGCACTACGCTCAGCCGCCTTTACTTTCCCTAACTAAAGTTGAACTTGAACCCCAGTATTTAGGGTTAGCAGTATCTGATTCTGTCGCATTTAACTTGATTTACTACTGCATATTCGGCCACCGCCAGTAAAATATAATAGTTTATTCATTTCTGTTGGCTTAGAAAAAAACGATAGAAATGTTTCTACAAGACGCTATATTATAAAATAAGGTGCTAGTGCAAGTGGGCATTGTCATACCTGATATCAATAGAAGATAGTGAATCAGTGGCGTAGCCAGGAATTGGTCATGGGATGGGTTCAAACATTTTTCTATATGTATACAATCCTATATATATATATATATATATATATATATATATATATATATATATATATATATATATATATATATATATTAATATATATATATATATATATATATATATATATATATATATATATATATATATATATATATATATATTTATTTATTTAATTATATATGGGTCCATGGGAGGGTTTATAAACCCCCCTAACCCCCCCCTCTTGCCTATGCCACTGTAGTGAATCAATTTGTTGAACATCTATGCTACATTGTCCAAACTGACCATCTAATCTGAAAATAGGAATCAAACTTTATTTATATACCTCTTTATGCGTAAATGAAGACCTCGGTGTTCACTTTCAGCAGAACTTTTCTAAGAATTTTAATACTCTTTTAAGCCTACCATGCTACCAGAAAGTACAGGAATGCAGATCTCGTATACGGTCTTTAAAATTCTTTTATATCTCCTGTGCCACACTATACTGCAGGCATCATGCCATAATAAGACAGGTAAACATCAGGCATTTTTACCCATACTTCTAGATCAGTGATTCTTAATCTGGGTTTAATCGAACCCCAGGGTTTAGGGAAGTCAGTCTCAGGGGTTCGGCGCTGGTCAAGACACACACCCGACTCTTATTATTCTCGACCGGAGTTTTTCAGTGCGGACGATAAATTAATGAGAGGGGTTCACTGAATGTGTATACGAAAGTGGCGGAGTTCGGTACCTCCTAAAAGTTTAAGAACCATTGTGTTAGATTCAGATACAGCCAAGTCTTACTTTAATCGCGAATAACAGAAATGTCAATAAGATTATAGCTAGTGGGACACACTATAATTCTGAGCAATACACAATCGAGTTTTCGATATTCACAAAACACCATACAAGGAATGGGCAAAGAGCAACAAAGAAATGTAATTTAAATGTTAATCCCTCTTTTAATTTTATTACATAGATAGAAACGTACTTAAACCTATTTTTGAACAATGCTTCTTGTTTCTGATTTTTTTACATTAACAAATGCCGTGGTTAAAAATAAAACGAATCATTTTATTTTATTATTATTTTGTAAAAACTAAGCCATAAAAAGATTTTAATTATTTAGTAATTTGATTATGAAATTTATTAATCAGCTAACGAAATTAAAAAACGTGAACTTTAAAATCCAACATTAACCGGCCAAGGAAAATTGAATCAAGATTTGGGTTCTCTTAAAAATCGATTTACCCCCCTCCCCCTCCCCCCCCCTTCCCCAACACACACTGCTAAAAGGTTTGTTTCCGGTGTTATTTAAAGATTAACGACAATGACCATTGCTATTTCACTAATCGAAATCTACTAAGTACAAGCTAGACGATAGGATTTAGAATAGTACGTCAATATTCAGACATTTTGTTGGATTGAAACACCGACAATATTCACATACGACATTTTGAGACAGCGACAATATTCTCACACGACATTTTGTTAGATTTAGACAGCGACAATATTCACTCACGACATTTTGTTAGATTTAGACAGCGACAATATTCACTCACGACATTTGTTAGATTTAGACAGCGACAATATTCACTCACGACATTTTGTTAGATTGAGATAGCGAAAATATTCAAACACGACATTTTGTTAGACTGAAACATTGACACTATTCACACAACTTTTTGTTAGACTGAGACAGCGACAATATTCTCACACGACATTTTGTTGGATTGAGACAGCGATAATATTTAAACACGACATTTCTTTACTGGTGAGAATCGGACATTCGCACACGACATTTAGTTAGACTGAGACAGCGACAATTTTCAAACACGACATTTTGTTAGATTGAGAAAGTGACAATATTCACACGACATTTAATCACATTTTGTTATCATGTGAATGAAAGCCTAACACACTATCACCACCTGTGTGAACAAAACGGTGCTACTCACACCAGCATAGGATGCCGTTAACCTTGAGAAAACACTGAATATTCTTCTCAGATTTAAACCAATATTTACAATCCGCAACGTTAGAAAATTAGAATCTCATAACAGCCTCTCTATTTAAGACCAAAGGGAATACTATTGACACCATAGCTATATATGCCATTTACACTACATCTGTTTACACTACTGACACAGTTTTACGCCTGGGAAAGAAACATAAAATATGTTACGACTCGAATAAATTATTATGGACCTGGGCATGTATGTGTTTAAAAAAAACAACAGCGTTTTGGCCACGCTACTGGACATTGGTCAAGCACCCCGCTGCTGGTATCTCGTGAATATAAATCTGACTTAACAAATGGTAATCCAAGAGTTGAGACACAAATTACCAATTAACACCTTATTAGTTTTGAACGACATCTCTGAATAGTTACCAATGAGTACAGACATAAGTTTACCAAAGTATGGTGAGTTAATGTATACATTGTTATCACAAGTTAACACTTGAATACAAGATTTATTCACCTAATGGTGACATATGAATGTAGGAGCGTATACATTCGAACCTAGTCCAAAAAAACGGAGCCCATGAATTTAGACCTAGTTATCAAAAGGTAGCACGCACTTTTAGGCCTAAGCATTAAATGGTGACCTTACAACTTAGACACAGGAATTTAGACCCAGTGATCAAATGGCGACCCATAAATCTAGACCTACTTACCAAATGGTGACCCAGGAGTTTACCCCTAGTTCCCAAATGGTGACCCATAAATTTAGACCTACTTATCAAATGGTGACCCATGAACTTAGACCTAGTACTAAAAGGTGACCCAGGAATTTAGACCTAGTTCCCAAATGGTGACCCAGGAATTTAGACCTAGTGATCAAATGGCAACCCATAAATTTAGACCTACTTACCAAATGGTGACCCAGGAACTTAGACCTAGTTACCAAATGGTGACCTGGGAGTTTAGACCTAGTTACCAAATGGGGACCCATACATTTAGATCTAGTTACAAAATGGTGACCTAGGAATTTAGACCTAGTTACAAAATGGTGACCCAGGAATTTAGACCTAGTTCCCAAATGGTGACCCAGGAATTTAGACCTAGTTCCCAAATGGCGACCCAGGAATTTAGACCTAGTGATCAAATGGCGACCCATAAATTTAGACCTACTTACCAAATGGTGACCCAGGAACTTAGACATAGTTACCAAATGGTAACCTGGGAGTTTAGACCTAGTTACCAAATGGTGACCCAGGAGTTTAGACCTAGTTACCAAATGGTGACCCATACATTTAGATCTAGTTACAAAATGGTGACCCAGGAATTAAGACCTAGTTACAAAATGGTGACCCATACATTTAGATCTAGTTACAAAATGGTGACCCAGGAATTTAGACCTAGTTACCAAATGGTGACCTAAGAATTTAGGCCTCGTTACCAAATGGTGACCCAAGAATTTAGACCTAGTTACCAAATGGTGACCTATAAATTTAGACCTAACCTCTCTGCCCAGAATTCCTCCAGCACTTCTTTCATTAACGTTCCTATCACGCTCCCCCCAATCACACCCTCGCCATCTCCCAATTTTTATTTTCTCTTCATCCCCTAATCTAATTCTTACCGTTCTTAAAATTATCTCCCTTTTTTTTTCTCACGGAGTTACGTCCCCTTATCGATTCACTTATATTTTCCCTTTCATATTACTTAAACAATTGTAATTTACTCAGTTTCATTTTTTTTCTTCAATCCCCATTCTTCTCGCGAGTCTAAAAACTCCATCTGTTATTCTTTCATCACTCCACCTTCTGACCGTGTTGTTCCTTGTGTTTTTTTTCTCTACTTCCTGAACCACCAGTCTTCGCCAACTAGCAGACGAACCCATTCAACTTAAGCAGCCGACGGGAAC